>NC_081574.1:5878324-5880964 GCF_022355385.1 Mustela nigripes | reverse complement strand
GGAGCTTCTTATAAGAATACACATTCTCAAGAGATTTAAGTAGAAGTCCACACATCTTCTTGCGCGGATCAGGAGAGCTGACAGGCTTTGTGGTGCCCACCCCCCCACCCCCGACACCTGCCGCTCTGAGGCCCCACCCAGTGGTCACGCCCAGAGCATGCCCACACCACAAGGAAGAACAAATATGGGGAAGGTGGCAAACAGCGAGAAGCCAATCTGGGTGGATGTTCTTGCCTGGAGGCGTGCTGAGATGCAAAGTGACTTGCTAGGCTCCGGAGAGGGCGGGCTGCCAGCAGACCCAATGTGTCTAATTTCAAAGCCCTTCGATCAGCCGTAGTGTTCCCCCTCCTCCCAAGCACTGGAACCTCTAACTCCCAGCACTGGCACCTATACCCATACGAAGGGTAAAACCCAGATGGTTTAAACGTCCATACGACGCTGTGTAAGCACCCCAGGCACACATGCCAGGCAACGGCAAGACGGCAGCCTTTCTGGAAGCTTGGAGACAATGGCCATACTTGGCTATGTTTTCAGACAGAGGAAGGGATTCGTGAATAAGCAAGGGCACTGCTGAAATCGAAAGGTAGGTCTTCCGCAGGCAGCCCCGCAGGAATAAGGAATAGGCGAAACAAGTCTGAAAGAGCAGGAGTTATTCCAAGCCACATACCCAGCGCTCCCCAACACGCGGATGGACAGGGCAGCCCTTGCCTTCACAATTACGCATTCACGCCGCTGCACAAGACATGCCCCAGACTGCCCTGAGCCGGAGTCTGGCAGCACACTGTCATTGGGTCACACCTGTCGTCAGGTCAGTATTAGCCTGACACTCCGTCAAAACGCCTTCGCTACTCGCCTCACTTCCTCTCATCACGGAGGCACTGCGGCCGGCTCACATCCGCACAAGCAGGATGAGTCCGGGCTAAAGAGATGAGACCACAGTCACATCACTTCCAGGGCAGTACACTGTTACGACAGCTCTATTTTATTATCAGTTGTTGTGAATATCTTACAACTGGGCCTAATTTAGCAGTTAAACGTTATCATAAGTATGTATGTGCAGGACAAAACAGCAAATACATAGTGTTTGGTACTATCTGTGGTTTCAAGCTTCCACTGGGAGTCAGGGGCTATGCCCCCCCCCCCATGCACCACCCCCACCGCAACGATACGACTGTCTCTTCCTCCCAAGGCTGGCCACCATTCTGCCCTCTGTCACTACAGGTTAATTCTGCTAAGTTTTAGATTTCATATTCTTTTTTGGTCCATTTTATTACTTCTCGGATTTACCCATGTTGTTGCATGAAAATGTACCCTTTTCCCTTACCGTGTAGTGTTTCACTGTATGCGTATGACACAATTTATGTATCTGCTCTACCGTTATAGAGGGATATTTGTGCTCTTTTGTTAGAGTCGACACTTCTTAATTGGACCCACCCATGTACCATTTCTCCTGTACTGTTATCATCTTTGGAATCTATACACATGGACTGACTTAAAGATGCCCTTGAATGATTTCCAAGACTCATCTGCCCTCAGATGAAATCTACTCTGCAGAAAATATGCTGCGGAGTGGCCTTTGCCTCCACATGGATTCTGTAACCTCCATAACCGGAGGCCAACAAGAAGTTAGGGTGGAGATACAACAAAGGCCGGCCAAGCACCCATCCACTCCTCTCTCTGGCCTTTCCGATCTTCGCCTCTTCCCTAATAAAACCAGCAAGAGCTGGTTCCACACTAGACAATTTTCCAGGTTAGAGCTTACACATCTGGGAGCACCACGGTATTCCTTCTGTTCTCGAGTCTTTCTAGAAAAGTATTATGCTTCGATGTGTATGATTTACGGTCATCCTTACGAAAATCAGTAAGATGTTCTTTCCATGCCTTAGCTCGGCTCCTCTCTCTGTGGGCGCTGGCCTGAGCTTGCTTCTTGAGCAGCTACGGGACCACTGAGATGCGCAGCACAAGGGCTATGAAAACCCAAGGGCTGCTTTTCTGACATGGGCCAGGGTAAAGCTCATGGCCACTGGGAACAGGGTTAGAATGAGGATTCACATCCCAGCTTTGAGTTCATCACTGTGTTTCAGTTAATTTCCCAAACTGGCATGAACTTTTTCCCCAAAGGCACCCATGCTCTGGGGGACTAATGGTGCAAGGGCTGAGGAAGAGGTCTACACGTCCTTGTAAAATGCCAGAGTGCAGGACAGACATTTGGGACGAATCCTTTCCTTCAGGTCTAACTTTGACCTCCTTAGGCCATAGTACTCCTAAAGTCACTGGAGAAGACAGCCAAGATTCCACTGGAACCACGGCTCCGCATCTGAATCCCACAGAGCAGCCAGAACTCCAGTGTAGGTCCTTCTGCTGAGGGGATTCAACAAAGATGCTAAGCCACAAAGTTTAAGCTGGCATTTAGACCACTTTAATTTGAAACCAGATTTCTACAGCTGAGGGAAACTTTCAAGAATTCACTACCACTGATAAAATTAAACTGGCTTGTAGGAGTCAAGACCAAATCATAGCGGCGACCACAGTGATTTCTGGTTAAAAAATGAGGGTGAGATGACTCATACTTTGATTGAAACAAACAAACCCTAACAATAGGAAAACCTCCGCTACTGCTCTTTTCTTCCTGTGCCCCCC